>NC_135883.1:143194441-143200561 GCF_964194155.1 Cetorhinus maximus
TGCCTGTGGGGGGAGGCTGAGAAGGAAGGGAGCCAGGTGGGGGAGGGATGAAAGGGAGTAGGAGGGAAAGAAGAAGAGAGAGAGAGAGAGAGAAAAAAAAAGAAAACCCACGGTAAAGAAGAAGGGGCTGGACTGAGAGGCTTGAATTAGCCAGAAAGGCAGGCGGCAAGTGCCTACGGCCATACTAGTCTGAAAACGCCCGATCTCGTCTGATCTCGGAAGCTAAGCAGACTCAGGCCTGGTTAGTACTTGGATGGGAGACCGCCTGGGAATACCAGGTGCAGTAGGCTTTTGCTGCCAGCAGAGGCTGCTCACGTCACCACTCTCCACATTCACTCTGCCACACAACGGAGGCGCAATCTTTTTGCTGCTGCTGCTGCTGCTGCTGCTGCTGCTGTCCGCGTGGTCCGCGTGCCCCGGCTCGTTTGCGGGCAGGGAGAAGGTAGCCAGGCCGGTCGGCCAGCACATTCAGCTACCCCGGCGTTGCTGGGCCATTCGAGTGGAGCCTGCTCGGGAAGCTGGGCTCGGCGGCCTGTGATCGGCGCGGACGCATGCACGTCGGGCCGCCCTTGTGCCTCGGGGCGAGCTTTCCCTAAGTTGAAGGCAGGGCAGAGTAGAGAGGGAAGAAGCTCTGTGCCCGCTGGTAAAAGGATCAAGAGCGAGAGGGCCCCACAGATTGAAAGTGAGTTGCCAAAGAAGCAAATGCGAGGTGAGAAAAAGCTTGTGGACGCAACGGGCGGTTGAGGTGCGGAAGGCCGTGACTGCCTGCAAGCGTGGCGGAGGCAGGTAGAATCGAGGCATTCGAGAGGGCGTCGGATGATTATTTGGATAGAAAGAAGGTGCAGGGGTACGGGGACAAAGGCACAAGAGGCGGATGGTAGCGCGTGCCTGACGCTTCCCCCAGTGCGGAGAGGACGAATGTTGAACGGGAGCAAGGGTGCAGGCTGGAGGCTGGTGAGGCGTAAGTAGGGCTTGCAGTTTGCCTGTGGGGGGAGGCTGAGAAGGAAGGGAGCCAGGTGGGGGAGGGATGAAAGGGAGTAGGAGGGAAAGAAGAAGAGAGAGAGAGAGAGAGAAAAAAAAAGAAAACCCGCGGTAAAGAAGAAGGGGCTGGACTGAGAGGCTTGAATTAGCCAGAAAGGCAGGCGGCAAGTGCCTACGGCCATACTAGTCTGAAAACGCCCGATCTCGTCTGATCTCGGAAGCTAAGCAGACTCAGGCCTGGTTAGTACTTGGATGGGAGACCGCCTGGGAATACCAGGTGCAGTAGGCTTTTGCTGCCAGCAGAGGCTGCTCACGTCACCACTCTCCACATTCACTCTGCCACACAACGGAGGCGCAATCTTTTTGCTGCTGCTGCTGCTGCTGCTGCTGCTGCTGTCCGCGTGGTCCGCGTGCCCCGGCTCGTTTGCGGGCAGGGAGAAGGTAGCCAGGCCGGTCGGCCAGCACATTCAGCTACCCCGGCGTTGCTGGGCCATTCGAGTGGAGCCTGCTCGGGAAGCTGGGCTCGGCGGCCTGTGATCGGCGCGGACGCATGCACGTCGGGCCGCCCTTGTGCCTCGGGGCGAGCTTTCCCTAAGTTGAAGGCAGGGCAGAGTAGAGAGGGAAGAAGCTCTGTGCCCGCTGGTAAAAGGATCAAGAGCGAGAGGGCCCCACAGATTGAAAGTGAGTTGCCAAAGAAGCAAATGCGAGGTGAGAAAAAGCTTGTGGACGCAACGGGCGGTTGAGGTGCGGAAGGCCGTGACTGCCTGCAAGCGTGGCGGAGGCAGGTAGAATCGAGGCATTCGAGAGGGCGTCGGATGATTATTTGGATAGAAAGAAGGTGCAGGGGTACGGGGACAAAGGCACAAGAGGCGGATGGTAGCGCGTGCCTGACGCTTCCCCCAGTGCGGAGAGGACGAATGTTGAACGGGAGCAAGGGTGCAGGCTGGAGGCTGGTGAGGCGTAAGTAGGGCTTGCAGTTTGCCTGTGGGGGGAGGCTGAGAAGGAAGGGAGCCAGGTGGGGGAGGGATGAAAGGGAGTAGGAGGGAAAGAAGAAGAGAGAGAGAGAGAGAGAAAAAAAAAGAAAACCCACGGTAAAGAAGAAGGGGCTGGACTGAGAGGCTTGAATTAGCCAGAAAGGCAGGCGGCAAGTGCCTACGGCCATACTAGTCTGAAAACGCCCGATCTCGTCTGATCTCGGAAGCTAAGCAGACTCAGGCCTGGTTAGTACTTGGATGGGAGACCGCCTGGGAATACCAGGTGCAGTAGGCTTTTGCTGCCAGCAGAGGCTGCTCACGTCACCACTCTCCACATTCACTCTGCCACACAACGGAGGCGCAATCTTTTTGCTGCTGCTGCTGCTGCTGCTGCTGCTGCTGTCCGCGTGGTCCGCGTGCCCCGGCTCGTTTGCGGGCAGGGAGAAGGTAGCCAGGCCGGTCGGCCAGCACATTCAGCTACCCCGGCGTTGCTGGGCCATTCGAGTGGAGCCTGCTCGGGAAGCTGGGCTCGGCGGCCTGTGATCGGCGCGGACGCATGCACGTCGGGCCGCCCTTGTGCCTCGGGGCGAGCTTTCCCTAAGTTGAAGGCAGGGCAGAGTAGAGAGGGAAGAAGCTCTGTGCCCGCTGGTAAAAGGATCAAGAGCGAGAGGGCCCCACAGATTGAAAGTGAGTTGCCAAAGAAGCAAATGCGAGGTGAGAAAAAGCTTGTGGACGCAACGGGCGGTTGAGGTGCGGAAGGCCGTGACTGCCTGCAAGCGTGGCGGAGGCAGGTAGAATCGAGGCATTCGAGAGGGCGTCGGATGATTATTTGGATAGAAAGAAGGTGCAGGGGTACGGGGACAAAGGCACAAGAGGCGGATGGTAGCGCGTGCCTGACGCTTCCCCCAGTGCGGAGAGGACGAATGTTGAACGGGAGCAAGGGTGCAGGCTGGAGGCTGGTGAGGCGTAAGTAGGGCTTGCAGTTTGCCTGTGGGGGGAGGCTGAGAAGGAAGGGAGCCAGGTGGGGGAGGGATGAAAGGGAGTAGGAGGGAAAGAAGAAGAGAGAGAGAGAGAGAGAAAAAAAAAGAAAACCCGCGGTAAAGAAGAAGGGGCTGGACTGAGAGGCTTGAATTAGCCAGAAAGGCAGGCGGCAAGTGCCTACGGCCATACTAGTCTGAAAACGCCCGATCTCGTCTGATCTCGGAAGCTAAGCAGACTCAGGCCTGGTTAGTACTTGGATGGGAGACCGCCTGGGAATACCAGGTGCAGTAGGCTTTTGCTGCCAGCAGAGGCTGCTCACGTCACCACTCTCCACATTCACTCTGCCACACAACGGAGGCGCAATCTTTTTGCTGCTGCTGCTGCTGCTGCTGCTGCTGCTGTCCGCGTGGTCCGCGTGCCCCGGCTCGTTTGCGGGCAGGGAGAAGGTAGCCAGGCCGGTCGGCCAGCACATTCAGCTACCCCGGCGTTGCTGGGCCATTCGAGTGGAGCCTGCTCGGGAAGCTGGGCTCGGCGGCCTGTGATCGGCGCGGACGCATGCACGTCGGGCCGCCCTTGTGCCTCGGGGCGAGCTTTCCCTAAGTTGAAGGCAGGGCAGAGTAGAGAGGGAAGAAGCTCTGTGCCCGCTGGTAAAAGGATCAAGAGCGAGAGGGCCCCACAGATTGAAAGTGAGTTGCCAAAGAAGCAAATGCGAGGTGAGAAAAAGCTTGTGGACGCAACGGGCGGTTGAGGTGCGGAAGGCCGTGACTGCCTGCAAGCGTGGCGGAGGCAGGTAGAATCGAGGCATTCGAGAGGGCGTCGGATGATTATTTGGATAGAAAGAAGGTGCAGGGGTACGGGGACAAAGGCACAAGAGGCGGATGGTAGCGCGTGCCTGACGCTTCCCCCAGTGCGGAGAGGACGAATGTTGAACGGGAGCAAGGGTGCAGGCTGGAGGCTGGTGAGGCGTAAGTAGGGCTTGCAGTTTGCCTGTGGGGGGAGGCTGAGAAGGAAGGGAGCCAGGTGGGGGAGGGATGAAAGGGAGTAGGAGGGAAAGAAGAAGAGAGAGAGAGAGAGAGAAAAAAAAAGAAAACCCGCGGTAAAGAAGAAGGGGCTGGACTGAGAGGCTTGAATTAGCCAGAAAGGCAGGCGGCAAGTGCCTACGGCCATACTAGTCTGAAAACGCCCGATCTCGTCTGATCTCGGAAGCTAAGCAGACTCAGGCCTGGTTAGTACTTGGATGGGAGACCGCCTGGGAATACCAGGTGCAGTAGGCTTTTGCTGCCAGCAGAGGCTGCTCACGTCACCACTCTCCACATTCACTCTGCCACACAACGGAGGCGCAATCTTTTTGCTGCTGCTGCTGCTGCTGCTGCTGCTGCTGTCCGCGTGGTCCGCGTGCCCCGGCTCGTTTGCGGGCAGGGAGAAGGTAGCCAGGCCGGTCGGCCAGCACATTCAGCTACCCCGGCGTTGCTGGGCCATTCGAGTGGAGCCTGCTCGGGAAGCTGGGCTCGGCGGCCTGTGATCGGCGCGGACGCATGCACGTCGGGCCGCCCTTGTGCCTCGGGGCGAGCTTTCCCTAAGTTGAAGGCAGGGCAGAGTAGAGAGGGAAGAAGCTCTGTGCCCGCTGGTAAAAGGATCAAGAGCGAGAGGGCCCCACAGATTGAAAGTGAGTTGCCAAAGAAGCAAATGCGAGGTGAGAAAAAGCTTGTGGACGCAACGGGCGGTTGAGGTGCGGAAGGCCGTGACTGCCTGCAAGCGTGGCGGAGGCAGGTAGAATCGAGGCATTCGAGAGGGCGTCGGATGATTATTTGGATAGAAAGAAGGTGCAGGGGTACGGGGACAAAGGCACAAGAGGCGGATGGTAGCGCGTGCCTGACGCTTCCCCCAGTGCGGAGAGGACGAATGTTGAACGGGAGCAAGGGTGCAGGCTGGAGGCTGGTGAGGCGTAAGTAGGGCTTGCAGTTTGCCTGTGGGGGGAGGCTGAGAAGGAAGGGAGCCAGGTGGGGGAGGGATGAAAGGGAGTAGGAGGGAAAGAAGAAGAGAGAGAGAGAGAGAGAAAAAAAAAGAAAACCCACGGTAAAGAAGAAGGGGCTGGACTGAGAGGCTTGAATTAGCCAGAAAGGCAGGCGGCAAGTGCCTACGGCCATACTAGTCTGAAAACGCCCGATCTCGTCTGATCTCGGAAGCTAAGCAGACTCAGGCCTGGTTAGTACTTGGATGGGAGACCGCCTGGGAATACCAGGTGCAGTAGGCTTTTGCTGCCAGCAGAGGCTGCTCACGTCACCACTCTCCACATTCACTCTGCCACACAACGGAGGCGCAATCTTTTTGCTGCTGCTGCTGCTGCTGCTGCTGCTGTCCGCGTGGTCCGCGTGCCCCGGCTCGTTTGCGGGCAGGGAGAAGGTAGCCAGGCCGGTCGGCCAGCACATTCAGCTACCCCGGCGTTGCTGGGCCATTCGAGTGGAGCCTGCTCGGGAAGCTGGGCTCGGCGGCCTGTGATCGGCGCGGACGCATGCACGTCGGGCCGCCCTTGTGCCTCGGGGCGAGCTTTCCCTAAGTTGAAGGCAGGGCAGAGTAGAGAGGGAAGAAGCTCTGTGCCCGCTGGTAAAAGGATCAAGAGCGAGAGGGCCCCACAGATTGAAAGTGAGTTGCCAAAGAAGCAAATGCGAGGTGAGAAAAAGCTTGTGGACGCAACGGGCGGTTGAGGTGCGGAAGGCCGTGACTGCCTGCAAGCGTGGCGGAGGCAGGTAGAATCGAGGCATTCGAGAGGGCGTCGGATGATTATTTGGATAGAAAGAAGGTGCAGGGGTACGGGGACAAAGGCACAAGAGGCGGATGGTAGCGCGTGCCTGACGCTTCCCCCAGTGCGGAGAGGACGAATGTTGAACGGGAGCAAGGGTGCAGGCTGGAGGCTGGTGAGGCGTAAGTAGGGCTTGCAGTTTGCCTGTGGGGGGAGGCTGAGAAGGAAGGGAGCCAGGTGGGGGAGGGATGAAAGGGAGTAGGAGGGAAAGAAGAAGAGAGAGAGAGAGAGAGAAAAAAAAAGAAAACCCGCGGTAAAGAAGAAGGGGCTGGACTGAGAGGCTTGAATTAGCCAGAAAGGCAGGCGGCAAGTGCCTACGGCCATACTAGTCTGAAAACGCCCGATCTCGTCTGATCTCGGAAGCTAAGCAGACTCAGGCCTGGT